>NC_134427.1:27074286-27076786 GCF_030867145.1 Opisthocomus hoazin | reverse complement strand
CCTAACCCTAACCCTAACCCTAACCCTACCCTAACCCTAACCCTAACCCTAACCCTAACCCTAACCCTAACCCTAACCCTAACCCTAACCCTAACCCCTAACCCTAACCCTAACCCTAACCCTAACCCTAACCCTAACCCTAACCCTAACCCTAACCCTAACCCTAACCTAACCCTAACCCTAACCCTAACCCTAACCCTAACCCTAACCCCTAACCCTAACCCCTAACCCTAACCCTAACCCTAACCCTAACCCTAACCCTAACCCTAACCCTAACCCTAACCCTAACCCTAACCCTAACCCTAACCCTAACCCTAACCCTAACCCTAACCCTAACCTAACCCTAACCCTAACCCTAACCCTAACCCTAACCCTAACCCTAACCCTAACCCTAACCCTAACCCTAACCCTAACCCTAACCCTAACCCTAACCCTAACCCTAACCCTAACCTAACCCTAACCCTAACCCTAACCCTAACCCTAACCCTAACCCTAACCCTAACCCTAACCCTAACCCTAACCCTAACCCTAACCCTAACCCTAACCCTAACCCTAACCCTAACCCTAACCCTAACCCTAACCCTAACCCTAACCTAACCCTAACCCTAACCCTAACCCTAACCCTAACCCTAACCCTAACCCTAACCCTAACCCTAACCCTAACCCTAACCCTAACCCCTAACCCTAACCCTAACCCTAACCCTAACCCTAACCCTAACCCTAACCCTAACCCTAACCCTAACCCTAACCCTAACCCCTAACCCTAACCCTAACCCTAACCCTAACCCTAACCCCTAACCCTAACCCTAACCCTAACCCTAACCCTAACCCTAACCCTAACCCTAACCCTAACCCTAACCCTAACCCCTAACCCTAACCCTAACCCTAACCCTAACCCTAACCCTAACCCTAACCCTAACCCTAACCCTAACCTAACCCTAACCCTAACCTAACCCTAACCCTAACCCTAACCCTAACCCTAACCCTAACCCTAACCCTAACCCTAACCCTAACCCTAACCCTAACCCTAACCCTAACCCTAACCCTAACCCTAACCCTAACCCTAACCCTAACCCTAACCCTAACCCTAACCCTAACCCTAACCCTAACCCTAACCCTAACCCTAACCCTAACCCTAACCCTAACCCTAACCTAACCCTAACCCTAACCCTAACCCTAACCCTAACCTAACCCTAACCCTAACCCTAACCCTAACCCTAACCCTAACCCTAACCCTAACCCTAACCCTAACCCTAACCCTAACCCTAACCCTAACCCTAACCCTAACCCTAACCCTAACCCTAACCCTAACCTAACCCTAACCCTAACCTAACCCTAACCCTAACCCTAACCCTAACCCTAACCCTAACCCTAACCCTAACCCTAACCCTAACCCTAACCCTAACCCCTAACCCTAACCCTAACCCTAACCCTAACCCTAACCCTAACCCTAACCCTAACCCTAACCCTAACCCTAACCCTAACCCTAACCCTAACCCTAACCCTAACCCTAACCCTAACCCTAACCCTAACCCTAACCCTAACCCTAACCCTAACCCTAACCCTAACCCTAACCCTAACCCTAACCCTAACCCTAACCCTAACCCTAACCCTAACCCTAACCCTAACCCTAACCCTAACCCTAACCCTAACCCTAACCCTAACCTAACCCTAACCCTAACCCTAACCCTAACCCTAACCCTAACCCTAACCCTAACCCTAACCCTAACCCTAACCCTAACCCTAACCCTAACCCTAACCCTAACCCTAACCCTAACCCTAACCCTAACCCTAACCCTAACCCTAACCCTAACCCTAACCCTAACCCTAACCCTAACCCTAACCCTAACCCTAACCCTAACCCTAACCCTAACCCTAACCCTAACCCTAACCCTAACCTAACCCTAACCCTAACCCTAACCCTAACCCTAACCCTAACCCTAACCCTAACCCTAACCCTAACCCTAACCCTAACCTAACCCTAACCCCTAACCCTAACCCTAACCCTAACCCTAACCCTAACCCTAACCCTAACCCTAACCCCTAACCCTAACCCTAACCCTAACCCTAACCCTAACCCTAACCCCTAACCCCTAACCCCTAACCCCTAACCCTAACCCTAACCCTAACCCTAACCCTAACCCTAACCCTAACCTAACCCTAACCCTAACCCTAACCCCTAACCCTAACCCTAACCCTAACCCTAACCCTAACCCTAACCCTAACCCTAACCCTAACCCTAACCCTAACCCTAACCCTAACCCTAACCTAACCCTAACCCTAACCCTAACCCCTAACCCTAACCCTAACCCTAACCCTAACCCTAACCCTAACCCTAACCCTAACCCTAACCCTAACCCTAACCCTAACCCTAACCCTAACCCTAACCCTAACCCCTAACCCTAACCCTAACCCTAACCCTAACCCTAACCCTAACCCTAACCCTAACCCTAACCCCTAACCCTAACCCCTAACCCTAACCCTAACCCTAACCCTAACC